>NW_023603184.1:25270287-25294469 GCF_014898055.3 Talpa occidentalis | reverse complement strand
AATCTTAGATATTATAAGTATTCAAGTAGAAGTTGGAAGGTCAGTTGAAGGAAAAATCATAGAAGGAACTTAAGCATAGACTAGAAAGTCTTGAGGTTTCCTTTATTTTTTTTAAAATAATAAATTTTATTTTTATATTCTCCCATACAATTGCAAACGCCCCATTCTGACCCCAATCCTTTCCCCTCCCGCCCCCCACCCCCCAAAAAGTGTCTCTGGTTCATAGTTTTTTGGTTGATTTTGATTTCACTTTCTTATATTCATTTCCTGGTCCCTTATTTAAGTTTTCTAGATTCCTGCTTGAGTGGAGACCATCCCGGTATTTTTCTTTTTCTTTTGGCTTATTTCGCTGAGCATGATTCCTTTCCAGCGCCATCCATGTTGCTGCAAATTGCATGTGTTTATCTTTTTTTGAATGCTGAGTAATTATTCCATGGTATATAGTACCACATCTTCTTGATCCAGTCATCTATTTTTGGGGCATTTGGGTTGTTTCAAAAGCTTAGCTATTGTAAACAGTGCTGCTATAAACATAAGGGTGCAGGTGCTCTTTGGAATTGATGTTCTGTGTCCTTTGGGTAAATACCTAGGAGTGGATTGCTGATCATATGGAAGCTCTATGTTTTAGTAGGTCCAGAAATCTCCACACAGCTCTCCATAGTGGTTGGACCAGTTGCACTCCCACCAACAGTGCAGAAAGAGTTCCTTTTTCTCCACACCCTTCGCCAGAACATTTGTTGTTGCTAGTTTTTTTAATATGTGCCATTCTTCACTGGTGTGAGAATGGTATCTCATGGTAGTTTTGATTTGCATTTCCCTGATTACAAGTGATGTTGAACATTTTTTCAGTATGTGCTGTGGCCAATTTGCATTTCCTCTTCAGAGAAGTTTCTTTTTAGCTCTTCTGCCCATTTTTGGACTGGATTATTTTCTTTGTTGTTGCTGAGTCTCATCAGCTCTTTGCAGATTTGTTGATCAGTCCTTTATCATTTAGTGTTGGGTGCAAAAAATGTTCTCCCCAGTGGGTTGGGGGTTTCTCTTTGTTTTGTTATTGTCTTTTGCTGTGCAGAAGCTCTTTAATTTGATGTAGTCCCAGCTGTTTATCTTTGTCTTCACTATCACTGCTTGGGTGATGTGTCTGTAAAGATGTCTTTGATGTGCAAATCCGTAGTGTTTCGCCTATATTCCTTCTATGTATTTTATGGTTTCAGGTCTTATGTCTAGTTCTTTAATGCATTTTGAGTTGATTTTTGTGTATGGTGTGAGGTAGTGGTCAAGCTTCATTCTTTTGCATGTAGCGACCAGTTTTCCAGCACCATTTTATTGAACAAACTTTCTTTGCTCCAATGCATAGTCTTTGCTCCTTTGTCAAGATTAGTTGACCATAAATCTGTGGGGTTTATTTCTGCATTTTCTATTCGATTCCATTGGTCTGTATGTCTGTTCTTGTGCCAATACCATGCAGTTTTGAATGATTATGGCTTGTAGTATAGTTTGAAGTCTGGGAGTGTGATGCCTCCATTCCTTCTTTTTTTTTCAGTAGAGCTTTGGCTATTTGGGGTTTTTGGTGATTCCATATGAATTCATCAATAATTGTTCTATTTCTTTGAAGAATGCCATTGAGATTTTGATTGAATAGCATTGAATCTGTATATTGCTTTTGAAGGATGGCCATTTTTAATAATGTTTATTCTTCCAATCCATGAGCAGGGATGTCTTTCCATTTCTTTGTGTCTTCTTCTATTTCTTTTAACAGTGTTTTATAGTTTTCTTTTGTATAGGTCTTTACCTCTTTTGTTAGATTTATTCCCAAATATTTGATTTTTTTTGTTTTCAATAAAAAAGGAATGGTTTTTTTTTATTTCTTCTTCTTCAGATTTATTGTCTGTGTATAGGAAGGCTACTGACTTTTGCGTGTTGATTTTGTATCCTGCCACTTTACTGAATTGATTGATGAGTTGAATTAGTTTTTCTGTGGAGATTTTGGGGTTCTCTATGTATATTATCATATCATCTGCAAATAGTGATGTTTGACTTCTTCTTTTCCTATTTGGATTCCTTGGATGTCTTTCTCTTGTCTTATTGCTCTGGCTAGGACTTCCAGTATTATATTGAAAAAGCAGTGGTGAGAGTGGACATCCTTGTCTTGTTCCAGATCTTAATGGAATTGCTTTCAGCTTTTCACCATTGAGAATGATACTGGCTGTGGCTTGTCATAGATGGCCTTATGATGTTGAGGTATGTTCCTTGTATCCCAAGAATTTCAAGGGTTTTATCATGAATGGGTGTTGCACTTTGTCGAAAGCTTTCTCAGCATCTATTGATATTATCATATGGTTTTTATATATTCTTTTTGTTGATGTTTGGATAACGTTGATTGATTTTCGGATGTTAAAACCATCCTTGTGCCCCTGGAATGAATCCAACTTGGTCGTGGTGAAATTATCTTATGGATACATTGTTGGATTCTGATAGCTAAAATTTTATTGAGGATTTTTGCATCAGTGTTCATTAGGGAGATTGGCCTATAGTTTTCCTTTTTTGTGTTGTCCTTATTCGGTTTTGGTATTAGTGTAATATTTGGCTTCATAGAACGTGTTTGGTATTGTCCCTTCCTTCTCAATTTTTTGGAAGAGTTTGTGAAGGATAGGCACTAATTCGTCTCTGAATGTTTGGTAAAATTCATTTGTAAATCCATCAGGTTCTGGGCTTTTGTTTTGGGGAGGTTTTTGATTACCATTTCAATTTCGCTGCTTGTAATTGGTCTGTTTAGGTGTTCTATTTCTTCTTTATCTAGCTTTGGGTGATTGTAGAGTTGTAGGAATTGTCCATCTCCTCTAGATTGTTGAACTTGTTTCCATATAACTGTTCATAGTAGTTACTGATTATTCTTTTGATTTCTGCTGTGTCCGTTGTGATTTTTCCTCTTTCATTTATGATCCTGTTATTTTGTGCTTTCTCCCTTTTTTCCTTTGTGAGCCTGGCTAGGGGTTTGTCTATTTTATTGATTTTTTCAAAGAACCAGCTCTTGGTTTCATTGATCTTTTGGATTGTTTTTTTAGTTTCAATTTCATTTATTTCTGCTTTGGTTTTTATTATTTCTTTACTTCTACTGGTTTTGGGTTTTTTTGTTGTTCTTTTTCTAGATCTTTGAGCTTCGAGATTAGGTTGTTTCTTTGAGTTCTTTCTTGTTTTTTGATGTGAGCTTCTATTGCTATATATTTTCCTCTTATTACTGCTTTTGCTGCATCCCATACATTTAGGATATTGGTGTCCTCCTTGTCATTCAATTCAAAGAATTTTTTAATTTCTTCTTTGATCTCCTCGTTAGTCCAGTGGTCTTCCAGTAGTGTGGTTTTTAATCTCCATGAGGTAGGATAGTTCCTTGCCTTCTTTTTATGATTTATTTCTAGTTTGATGCCTTCGTGGTCAGAAAAGATGGTTGATATGATTTCAATCTTGGTGTATCTGTTGATGTTTGTCTTGTGCCCCAGTATGTGATCGATCCTGGAGAATGATCCGTGTGCGCTTGAGAAAAATGTGTACTCCGTTTTTTTTGGGTTTAGTGTTCTATAGATGTCTGTTAAGCCCAAATGCTCTAGGTCCTTATTTAGAGCTTTAGTTTCTTTACTTATTTTTGTCTTGTTGATCTATCCATTGTTGATAGTGGTGTGTTGAAGTCTCCCACTACGTATGTGTTTCTCTGATGTCTGTTTTCAGAGAGGACAACAGTTGTCTGATATATTTGGTGCTCTTTCGTTTGGTGAGTATGTTAATGAGTGTTATTTCTTCTTGAAGTATTGTCCCCTTAATCATAATATAGTGACCATTGGGGTCTCTTTTTATTTTTTTGAGTTTGAAGTCTGTTTTATCTGATATTAAGTATAGCTGTTCCTGCTTTCTTTTTTGGCCCATTTGCTTGTAGGATTGTTTCCATCCTTTGACTTTGAGCCTATTTTTATCTTTTGTAGCTAAATGTGTTTCCTGGAGACAGCAAAAGGTTGGGTTTTGTTTCTTAATCCAGGCTGCAACTCTGTGTCTTTTTATTGAAGAGTTTAGTCCATTTACATTTAGAGTTAATATTGATATGTTAGCATCTGTATTTGCCATTATGTTTGTCTTTCCTTTGATTTTATTTATTTATTCTTTTAATAACTTTTTTTTTTTCTGGTCTTCTTTCATTGTTATTCGTCCCTCTGAGGTTCTGGCTTTAGGATTCCTTGTAGTATTTTTTGAGTGGGGGCTTAGTCGTAATGAAATTCCGGAGTTTCTCTTTGTCTGGGAGGTCCATATTCTTTCTTCATGGAGGAAAGAGAGCTTTGCGGATAGAGTATTCTGGTTGCATCTGTTTTCTTGAAGTCTGTTGACTATGTCCCTCCACTCTCTCCTTGCCCGTAGTGTTTCTTCAGAGAAGTCTGATGTCAGCCTGATTGGTTTTCCTTTGAATGTTATCTGTGTCTTCCCTCTTGTCAGCTTCATTATTTTTTCCTTGTCCTGGATTCTTGGGAGCTTTACTATTATGTGTCTTGCTGTGTTTTTCCTTTCGTCGTGGAAGTTTGGTGTTCTTCTTGCTTCTTGATATCAATTTTCAGCTCCTTCTTCGCATTTGGGAAGTTCTCTTCAATTATCTCCTGGAATATTTTCTCTGTTCCTACATCTCTCTCCTCTCCTTCTGGAATTCCTATAACTCTTATATTTCCTTTCCTCATGGAGTCAGATAGTTCCCGAAGTCTTTCTTCATTCTTTTTCCTTCGTACTTCTCTTTCCTTTTCTGTTTTGGTTCTTTTATTTCTGTGTCTTCAAGAGTACTTATTCGTTCTTCCATTTCATCTATTCTGCTTTCATTGCTTTTCCCAGAGTTCTTTAGTTCCTCCATTAATTCTTTGATCTCCTGCATTTCTTTTATTTCCCTCTTTAGGGACTCTATTTCCTTCTTCTGATCTATTACTTTTTTAATCATGGCAATTTTAAATTCTCTTTCTGGAAGGCTCAGAAGTTCTTCCAAGTTGCTGTCGTTGCAATCTGGGAGTGGTTTTCTTTTTGTGGTGTGCTTCTTTCCTGAGGAGTTGTTAGGTTGCGTGTGGTTCTTCTACTCCCTACTGTCTGTTTTCTAATTTGTCGTATGCGTTGGGACATTGTGTTGCTCAGACTGACTGGCATCTTGGTGAAACTTCTCCGCTCCCCTCTGGCTCTTCCAGGAGCCATCTCTGTCTTCTGGGGAGCTTTCTGCTGGTTTTAGGCAGTTTTTACTGAAGAAATGTCCCTGTTCTAAAATGGCGAAGCGGGATGCAGTCCCTGCGCCTCCGGTTTCAGGCACACTCTTCTGCGCCCCCGGTCTGCCCCGGACGTGGGTGCCTGCTCCCTCTGTGGGCTCAGACTGCTGGTCGGAAGGGGCTGGCGTGGGGTGGGCTAACTTCCGGCTGGCCACTGGGTCCTCCAGAAGCCTTCTGCCCTTTTCAAGCAGTCTTAAGAGATTTCCTGTTCTATGGGGTGTTAATGACTTTTTTTTCCTGGTCGCTAGGTGGCGCCAGAGATCTCTCCTATTGTCCTTGGGGGGCTGTTTTTCGCCCCCCCCACCCGTGGGACAGGGAACAGAGTGGAATGGTAGGGTAAACCTCAACAGCTTTGGGGTGCTGTGTCTACCTTGTGCCCACCGTCGTGGGGAACCCACGCCCCTAATTTCGTGCCCCGGGTCTCAGTTCCAAGCCCTCAGGTCCAGGACGCGGGCTGTAGCCCAGTTCAGTGGCGCGGGAATGGCGCCTTTTGCACAGCTCCCGTGCCTGGGCGCCTGGTTCCTGCTCACTCAGGGAGGGACCTTCACCTCAGTGAGGACCTCCGCGCGTCTCCCGCAAGCCTAGGTCACAGGCGCGGGGACCTGGGCCGCTGAGATCCCGTCCGAGTTCTCTTTTCAAGCGCGCCAAAACGCCGCTTTCCCGCGCAAGCTTACCGGCAGCCCGGGCTGGTGTGCGTCTCCCGGGGTCTTTTCTTCTCTAATGGCGCCCGGAGCTGTTCGCATCCTGCAGGGTTCGCCTCAGCTCCCGTTCACTGGGTGTGGTGGCTGCACACTCACAGTCCCGCTTGCTGCGTTGTTTGTTCTTGTGGGTCATTTTAGTTTGTTGTTTTCCTCCTCTCTGCCGGTCGGAGAGTGCCGCCTCTGTGGGCGGGGAGGGGAGCAGGGTTCTGCGCTTCCCTCCCTTCTAGTCCTCTTTTATGGCCACTTTCTTCTTCGGGTAGTTTGCTGGAGTCACCGTTTATCTTCCGTGTCCCGTTCTCTCTGGGACCTGCCGCTTTTCCTCCCTATTAACTTTTTTTAATGGGAGATCTTACTCGCAGCGTCTCCTCGCGCCATCCATGTGCTCCGCCCCAGTTGAGGTTCCTTTAGTCCTAAAATTCTATGAAGATAATCACTCCTTCTAATTATAAACTGAGGCATAAGACATTTAAAGGAACTGATAGCAGTTGGAACCTCACCTCCACATAGTGGTTTCAGTATTATAATGGAGATCATATTGTCTCTACACACACACCACGTCATTTCCCAAATTCACCTCAGTGAATCTGAATTTCCCTTATAGTCAAGCAGCACTATTAGAATTTTACCTTGTGGGATGGGACAGTAGTGACAAAGAAGGATGGATGAGATAGAAATTTGGATGAGGATGAGGCATGGTGATCCTGGTTAGAAAAAGTAGAAATAAAATATAGAAGAAAACACATGGTCAATTTGTCAGTTATCTCAGAAGTTTCTTGCTGTTGGCAAGCTGTCATCACAGAAGAGCTGAGTGAGATCATTTCTGATGTTGCAGCTCTGGATTAACAAAAAACAAGTTTCATAGTCAGACAAGAGATAAAGAAGGAAAACAGAGTGAGCGGGTTTGGGCTTCAGCTTATGGTTGTCCTTGCCAGAAGAAATTACTGGTCCATTTTCCTAATTACTAAACACAGCAAAGTATTTGTAAATTATCTTACAATAATTTTTAAGTTATCTTATATATATATAAGAAAAAAAGAGATATTTTTTAAAAAGAAATAAGTCTTCTCCACTCATAAAATCAGAGAATAATAGTTGAAGAGTGAGCAAATGGGCACATGTGCTAACAGCCAAAGCGTACAACTTTGCCAACACACTCACAGAGACTAGAACTACTTTGTGGGTTGGGGCACAAATGCTCAGCTGTGCTCCATGTGAGAAGCTTAAAACAAAACTGACTGCTCTTGCACTCAGGAATTGTTTTTTCCCCAGCTTTACCTAGGTATAATTGAAAATAAAATCGTAATCGTAAGATATTTAGAGTGTATAACATGACAATTTAACATGTATACAATGTGAAAGAAATCTCTCTCATCAGGTTAATGAAACCTTCATCACCTCACATATAGGATATAAGCTTTCAGTTATAAGATGAATATTGTCTGAGGATATAATGTAAAACAGGTGATTACAGATGATAACACTGTAGTATAATTGAAATTTTCTAAGACAGTAGAACATAAATGTTCTCATCACAAAATAAAACATAATGTATACTCAGAATATTAATTCAATCAAGGTGAATTTGATGGCAAATTTGAGAGGTTTGATGGCTTTACTAAGTATCAATTAATCATTTTGCATTAACAAAATATAATAATAAAAAGTTGTTTGGTCAGAGTACCTCTACTGGGAGCCAAATATTCCTAGGAGTACTAAATGAGAGGAATTTTTCAAAGTCATCAACTTTTCATGAAATCAGTTAGCTAAGGAAATATGAGATACAATGCTCCAGTCCAGGTGTTTCATACAACATGAACATTGGAAACATGTTCAGATATTGGATGCATAAATTAGATGTCCAGACAAATTCCTCTTGTGGTCAGATCTCGGCAAACTTGACACTCCAAATAGTCTATATAATAAGACACCAACAACAGATTCCATGGTCTCTATTTTCAAGTTTCTATAGAAGTAATATTATTTAATAAAATAGAAAACTACAAAAACTACTTCTCTAAACTGTGAACTCCTCTAGCACTGAAATATTTTTCTGATGACCTCAAAATCTTGCATCCAGTAAAAGGCCTCAATTAAACAATGATTATTGTTTGAAAGTCATTCATTGATTCACGAAAAATAGTGTTTATAAATATAAAATAATGTTTATAAATATAAAATGTTGCCTAGTGTAAGAGAACCAGTAAATCTGTCTTACAAACAAAATCATGTAAGTCTCCTAGCTAAGAAAAAACTACACTCCATCCAATCCTCAACTGAATCTTGAAGCTCTCATTCTAGAGCAAATACCAATCCCTACACTAAGCCTGACCCAGACAAACATTCAGAATTTCCTCCTGCATCCAGAAGTTTCCCTGTCAGACAAGATGTTATAGCTGCATTCCCATATTTATGTTCTACTCAAGAATTCAGGAGTCTAGAAGGATATAAACACATAAACTATTATCTAGAGTGCTAGACTATACTGTAAAACCCAAAGGATTCTTACTGGTGGAAACTAGTCCTCAATATACAGGTCTTGATGGTAATAAACATCGTTACTAAGATGTTCATGTTCAACAAAAGATCACTATTTTTTTTAAAAGATTTATTTATTTATATATAGAAGATCCAGGGTACAGAGATGCGCCGGGAAGGTGAGAGGGATTCACCAGAGACAAGCGGGGAACAGAACAGGCAGACTGATGAAACACACTGCTGAGGGGAGCAGCGGGCGAGACAGGAGAGGTCTGCCGCGCCAGGTGGGACCCTCACCGGCCGGCCGGGATAGAACCCGTGCTGCAGAGGCTGTGGACAGTTTCACAGCATGGCGCTCAACCACCTGCATCACCAGGGGAGGCCCAAAAGATCACTATTTTTGCCAGATGACATAACTAGCACAAGCTTGTTTGTTTTACTTGCTAATAAAATACATGTCATAGTCAAGAACAAAAAAAAATGTATGAGACATACATTAACCTTCTCAGGTTCCCTAGCCAAACCACCCCAAGTAAGGACAAGCTGTTTTCTTTACTTCTAGTGATGAGCATTATCTGCAGCACACAAATCCCAGACTTATATCCAGAACAAAAAACATTCAGGATGTCATATCTCAGGAACCAGTATGGTATGACTTAATTTCAGACAGAAAAGATGATAGGGGAAATAAGACCTAAGAGGCACTTAATGGCAAGGGTTCTTGTAAGCCTGGTCAAGAAGTATATTCAGAGAGCAACAGTGAGTAAAGCAAAGAGCACAAAAGGTCCAAGTAGAAGAGGCCAATTGAAAATCTAATCATCTAATAGTTTATGCAAGTACCCAGCAAACATTTTCTGACTCACATACCAAGGACTGCATTGAGATCTGGGGATAAAGACATTATCAAGATATGGATGTTACTAGTAATGATTATGCTACAGATAATGATAGGTATGTACAAAGTGCAAAATAGGAAGAAACTAGAGAAATAACACAATCTAGTGTAAAACAAAATTTTAGGAGAGACAGATTCAAATTTCACCTATTTTAAAATTTAATATATGTATTATTTTACATCATTGTCCATTTTGGTATAATGCTTGATTTTTCCCCTCAGGTAGAATCCTCACAAAATTCCCACCACCAAATCACCCGTGAACCATCACCATAGTCTCGTGCGCTCTTCCCTTCCTTATTAAGATCCATCTCTCTCGCCCTCCACTGCTGTATATCTTGGATTTATAGTATGCCTGCTAGTTTTGTCTTTTTTTTTCCCCAAATTAAATCTTAATCACTTATAGCTCATTCCCCCATATCTAAAGTACTGATAATAGTAGTAACTATATAATATGATTAGGGTGAGGCCTAACTAGATGACCATTGTTAAATGTGTAATACTTTGCCTGCCTGGTAATGATTAAAAAACATTATTATTCACATGCTGAAGGAAAGGTCACAGAATATTTCATGGGACAGATGATACTCAAACTAAGATTTAAAGAAGAGTTGGAGTTCACCTGGTGTACATGTCAAGAAAAGGCTCTCTCCAAACAGACATGAGAGGACCCAGCACCTGTGGCTCTAGAGGAGAAGAAAATGCTTCCATTTGAAGGAAAGAACAATGGAAAGAAAAGCTCGGTCTGGGTTAAGAGAGGGAGGAAGCACTTCCAAAAAAGATCAGGGTGAAAAAAGAATACCTTCACTGAAGAAAAGTGGTTTCATCCAGCACAAGAGAAGGATGGGGTAGAGTGGACATGAGGTTCTTACTCTGAAAGTCTTGCCAGGAAGAAAGGGGAGCTGCCATGAAATTATCTTAGGTGAGCACTTTCAATCCCTGACACTAATGAGACATGGATTTGGAGTAAACAGAAAGCAGGCAGCAAACTTCTACGTAACTCACTCTTCCAACAAGCACTGGACGCTCAGAGGCAGGGGTGGGGCAGTACAGGGCATGCATGCATGCTGAAAATACAAACTGTAAAGTTCAAAGGTATGAAGAACAGGCTCCAGCCTGGACAATCAATTCTAATCTACTGCTGCATGAACAAATTATAATTTAGTGACAAATTTACTAGAGTCAATGTTTCAGTGTGGCAGAATATATGACATATTTCTAATTAGTTCCAACAACAACAACAAGTGAAAAGAAGCTTTTCACTTCACTTTCACAATAAAATAGTAAGGTGTTTATTTTATGCACAAACACAATCAGTCTCTCACATGCATACGTGCTCTCTCTCTCTCTCTCTCTCTCTCTCTCACACACACACACACACACACACACAGACACACACACACACACACACACACACACACCCCTCCCTAATTCAAATTCTGCACTACTGCCAATTAAACTGCACCAGTTCCATGAAACAAACCACAAGGGGTATAAAGACACCAAACTTCTAAATAATTATGAGCATTAAAATCTCAAAAAGTATCCTTAGATGATGATTTCCCTTTACAATGGATTTAATATCCACATAGAGAAAATTTTAAGTGAAATATGACTGTCTTTGGTAAGCAGAAAAAATCCGCGCTTTACTGTTAGACCAAAGTTCAAATTCCTCATGAGTGACCTAACCTAACAGGTCTCAGCTTCCTCATATACAAATATATATCGATGATGTCTATGTACCTACATGGAAGAATTTTTTTTAAGGCATATCCACATGGAAGAATTTTTTAAGAGTAGTATATAATGTATGTAAAGGCCGGATACCCTGTAAGCTCTTTATAAATTGAGATTTTTATTATTCTTATTATGAAACCCTTGGGTTCCAAGATACAAATTGCCATCTAATTAGATCATAGCTAGCTTAGAATACAATGTTATAGGAGTTTGTTTGAAACATTCAACTGAGTTGTAGAGGGACTGGCTTGCTGGACTAGACAACAAGCAACTTATATGTTAAATTCAGAAGGCTACAGGTACTCAAATATCACATTTATTAGAATTTTATTGTTAAAGCATGCAATGCTGAGTATAAAGGAGAACATTTTTGCCTGCCCAAGAAACCATAGTCTCTTAAAATATTATTAGTCAATATTACAACTTAACAACTGATCAAGACGAATAATATGTAAGTTGTTAGATTTTCAGAGAAAGGAGGCATCTGTTTCCACAGATTTATTTACTTGGTGAGTTTCTGAAACCTTGCAATGGAACTGTAAAAACAATGTGATTAAAATCGATAGAGCACATCATTTGCTGATACTGCCGTCCAAGAAAAGGCAATAAGAGCCTTAGGCATGTTATTACTAGATTACACAATTTCACTGACAGGGGCAAGATTTTTAAAGGCAGCAAAGAATCTTAAGAATCAAGAGGATTTCTTTTTGGGAGTCAGGGATTTTTCTCTTCAATTAAAATAAAAATATCATGTCCCTCTTTGTGATGAAGATTAAAAATGTTCTCTGTAACATTTAAAAAAATATTAATATTAAATTTTCCTGTTTCCTAAAATAAATATAGATTAATACGCCTGACTAAAATTATACTGAAAGCTACTTTTTTTTTTTTTTGATTTTTATTTTTTTTTATTTTTTTTTTTTAAATATTAAATTTTATTTTTATATTCCCCCATACAATTGCAAACGCCCCATTCTGACCCCAATCCTTTCCCTCCCGCCCCCAGCCCCCAAAAAGTGTCTCTGGTTCATAGTTTTTTGTTGATTTTGATTTTCACTTTCTTATATTCATTTTCCTGGTCCCTTATTTAAGTTTTCTAGATTCCTGCTATGAGTGAGACCATCCGGTATTTTCTTTTTCTTTTTGGCTTATTTCGCTGAGCATGATCCCTTCCAGTGCCATCCATGTTGCTGCAAATTGCATGTGTTTATCTTTTTTGAATGCTGAGTAATATTCCATGGTATATATGTACCACATCTTCTTGATCCAGTCATCTATTTTTGGGCATTTGGGCTGTTTCCAAAGCTTAGCTATTGTAAACAGTGCTGCTATAAACATAGGAGTGCAGGTGCTCTTTGGAATTGATGTTTCTGTGTCCTTTGGGTAAATACCTAGGAGTGGAATTGCTGGATCATATGGAAGCTCTATGTTTAGTAGGTCCAGAAATCTCCACACAGCTCTCCATAGTGGTTGGACCAGTTTGCACTCCCACCAACAGTGCACAAGAGTTCCTTTTTCTCCACATCCTCGCCAACATTTGGAAAGCTACTTTTTAATACTCTATCCAACCACTATTCATTTAACAAAATACTAGAACAGTTCAGGGAATAGTGATTGTAAGATTGTTATTTCTCTAAAGTCTGCGCAGAAAACATGAAAAGGTAAAAAAATATGAGTTTTTCAAGCCTCTTTGGCAAAAATGATCAATGGCTCTCTTTTCATATCTTCGTGGTGAAATGACAAACTTTTAAAAAGACCTCTAAATTCCAAGAATGTGATATAGCAAAGTATGCCTTTTAATCAAATAGCAAAAGTTAGTCATGTAGATAAACTCATTTGATAAAAACTGATAATAAAACTGAACCTAAAATCAGCAAGACTTTTACCCTACTTGGATGTTCCACTACACCACAGACAGAAAATTGTAAAAGTTTTTAATTGTTCTATAGTGAAAATTCCAGATTAGAAACATATTTATGTAACCTGGGAAAGCTGATTGAATCAACTATGAAGTTTTATGCTTATGATGGAAAAAAACATGTTGACTAGAAAAAAATGAGATGATTTTAATAATGAATCCCAATAAGAAATACCAAGCTAGATTCATAGAAATAAAAAATTGATCCAAGATTAGGCTTACATTCACTGGCTTTTACCAAGTGAAAAGGAATGTCTATGAAGGAATACCCAGGTCTTCAGACTTATGTCAGGCAAAGATAATTTTAAAAAGAAAATCTATAAAATATCTATTTTCTTATCACTAATATATATATATTTATTTACATACAAATATAATAGTTTTATATTCTAAATGGATAATTATTGAAATAGCCTAATTAACTGAGTAACATAATTTTCTTTAGTTTTTCCCTCTAAGTTTTCATACTGGAGAATGAGAAGTAATATCTACAGAGCAGCAATGAGGGTATTTAATAAAGGAAAAACAAGTCAAATTCTCAAAATTTCAATGAGGAAGACAACTGCAAGGTTGTGCTTAAAAATTAAGCTGTGTGGGATATAAGGTGCTGCCCTCTGAATTAGAATGGAAAACAGCTCCAGTTATTTAGGCACTACCAACCTGAAGTGTGAGATAGCGATACAGAGCCCCTCAACTACCTGCTATTTACTCCTTCCTTTATAGTGTTACTTCAGGGTGGAGAAAAGTGGATAAAGCAACTCCATAAAATTCATGAAGACTTTCAACAAGTATACATAGATATTCTACAGTGAAAGAACTACAGCAGAAGTGTTTCTTCTAGTTCACTTCAATTTAAGTCTCCGGACTCTTTGAGAAGTCAGTGTGCTATATCCATTTAAGAACATCTGTCAAGCAAAGACATTCAAGTATTGCAAATTAATAAGGGTCATAAGGACAAACAAAGCAGTCTTTAAACTCATATTACACCATAAACAGAAAGGAGAGTTAATACCACAACATACAGCACCACCTGTTGGAAAAGTGAAAGTTCTGAAACCTTAGGACACTTGAAAAACAGCAACCTAGAAAGCTTGAAAATAATGAGAGGGAAAAATATAATACATAGTGTCTTGAGTCTGCAAGGAAGTATTTCACCACAGAGGGAGAACAAATCTCTAGGAGCCAACTACAGAAGAAAGTTCTTTACTTTATATGAGACACAGAGTTCAAATTGTAATGATAAAGAAATTCAAAGAAATGGAAGAAAACACAGCTAAACTGACTGAATATAAACAAGAAAACTCAGGGAAAAAAAACAATGAATGCCCTGAGAAATAAAACTAATTAACAGAAGATAGAAATGAAGCTTCAAATAAAATAATGGAGATGCAGGTTATAGAAAGATCAATAGAAAACAAAAAATTCTGGAGAAAGTTATGGAAGTAGAATAGATCAAATGGAAGATTGAATCAGTGACCTCAACGATGGCAACGCACAAAGAACCTAGCTAAAAGAAGATAAATATGAAGAAAAATTGAGAACTTTTAGAATTATCCAATTCCATTAGGAAAGGCAACATAAGAATAATGGGTATCCCAAAGGGGAAGAGAGAGAGAGAAATAAAGAGAGAACTTAGTCAAAGAAAGAATAGAGGAAAACTCTTCTATAAATAGTAAATGGTGGTATAAGTTGACTAGACATTTGATGGTGGGCATGGTGTTATATACATAGTTGCTGAGGTGAGAAAGTACACAAGTCCATGAAGCTTAAAGAGCACCTGGTCATCTAACTGTAATGAAGACAAAGGAAGGTCCTGGGACAAAAATAGGACAGGCCTCAAGAACAAAAATTTACAGAATTTTGCTGAATCCAGGAGATGGTAAACAAGAGATTAAAAACCTGAAGATTCTAGACCCGGACATCTGCTGCCATAAATTTACCATCTCGTTATTTTATTTTACCACTTCTAAGCTATCTTTCCAAAGTTTATCAAGTTAACTACTGTGGGAAGATAAAGGAGCTGCAGACCAAGAAAAAAAGAGTAACAAAGCTTGACACCAGACAAGTTCGGACTGGACCTATGGTCACAAAACCTCCATAAAATATTTGCCTTGGAGAGAGCCACAGCCCTGAAATCACCAAGCTGCAGTTGACTGGTGCTCACAACGAGCAACAGTAAATAGACTCTGTCCAAGTTCACTCTGCTTAGATCCAAGGATAATGAACATAAATCCATGTCCTGATAGGATGTCATTTTTTCAGAAATGAAAACCACAGTGACATTTCACCCCACCATGGTTAAAATGACTGTCATGAAAAAGTCAAGAAAGAGTGAATGTGTTGGTAAGGATATGAAGAAAAAGGAACCCTCAGCACTGTTGGTTTAGCCATTATGGGAAACATAATGGAGGCTCCTTAAAAAATTAAAAATAGAAATACTATATAATCCAGTAATCCCACTTCTGTGTATTTACCACAATAATATAAAAACACCACTTTAAAAAAACATACGTACCCCATGTTTATTGCAGAACTATTCACTATAGCCATGATACGGAAATAGCCCATGCTTCTAGTGACAGATGGATGGATTAAGATTTACTGTATACATACAAAGGAATACTGTTCAACCATAAAAAAGGATGAAATCTTACCATTTGCTACTGGATGGTCTCACTCATAGCAGGAATCTAGAAAACTTAAATAAGGGACCAGGAAAAAGAATAACTATAAGAAAGAAAATATCAAAATCAACAAACAACTATGAACCAGAGACACTCTGTGGGGGTGGGGGGCAGGGAAAGGAGGGATTGGCGTCAAAATAAGGGGGTTGTAATTGTATGGGGAATATAAAAATAAAATTTAAATTAAAAAAAAAAGAAATCTTACCATTTGCAACAACATGGGTGGATTTTGAGGGGACTTTGCTAAGTCAAATAAGTAAGAAGGAGAAAAACAAATACCACATAATTCCACTCATTTATGTAATAGAAACAAAAAGAAAGCAATAGAACAATAAAACAAAACAAATCCTTAGATCTGACCATACAATGGTGGTTACCAGCAGGGATACCAGGAGGCGGGTATTAGGTAGGAGACAATTGGTTGGTGGTAGATGCTGACTAAACATCTGATGGTGGACATGGCATTGTATATACACTTGCTGAGGTGTGAAAGTATACACCTGAAACCTGTAAAGTATTGTAAAGTAAGGTTACCTCAATAAAAAGAAAAAAATTGCAGAAATGTTTTAAAAGTTCCACAGCAAAAAAAATTGAAGTCTTGAGGAAATAGTTAATTTTCCAGCAAAACCATAAATTCCCAAACATGACCCAAGAAGAAGTAAAAAGTTTGAATAGATCAAATACACAGAAGAAATGGGAGAAATAACTAAAAATCAGCCATTAAATAAATGCATAGGGTAGTTTCACAGCCCAGTTCTATATAAATGCCATGTTATTTAAACTACTGACTCTCAAGCTTTGGTGAGCATAAGAATCACCTTGCCAGGTAGTAAACAAGAATTCTGGACCCCATTCCCAGAGATTTTTATTTTGCAAGTCTAGATTGTAGAATGAGGCTTTGCATTTCTAGTAAGCATACAGGTAATACTGGTACCATTTGTTCACAAAATACAGAGTAGCAGTGATTTATTTTTATTAAAAGTTTTTTCTTACATTGTTGTAGTCCCCATAGGTCTCCCACCACCATATTACCTGTGAACCATTACCATATCCCCTTGTGTTCTTCCCTCCTGTTTTGATCCTTCCTCCTTTGCTATATGCCTCAGATTTATGAACAGATTGCTATTTTGACTTGTTTTTGACCTATTGTTTGGTTTCTCTATTCATGTAAGTGATACCATCTAATATTTGTCTTTTTTTCCTTCTGACTTACTTAGGCTAGCATAATCCCTCCCAGCTTGATCCATGTTGCCACAAATGTCATGAGTTTGTCTTTTTGGTTGGATCACTGAGTAATATACCACTGTGTAAACATACCACAGCTTTTTGATCCATTTGTCTATTTTGGGACATTTGGTTTATTTCCATATCTTGGCTATTGTAAATAGTGCTGCAATAAATGTAGGAGTGTGGGCCTCCCCGGTGGCGCAGCGGTTGAGCGCTGGGTTGCGAAGCTGCCCGCAGCCTCTGCGGCGCCGGTTCGATCCCCGGCTGCTCCCCGGCCACCGGAGGAGGGTCCCACATGGCACGCAGACCTCTCCTGCCGCCCGCTGCTCCCCTCAGCAGTGTACTTTGCTCCTTCTGCCTGCTCTGCTCCCTGCTCTGGCTCTGGTGAATTCTCTCACCCTCCCGTGCTTCTGACTGTACCCAGTGCATGTGTAAACAAAAAAAACAAGCAAATAAATAAACAAATAAATAAAACATGCCTCTATAAAAAAAAAATGTTAAAAAATAAATAAATAAATAAATAAATGTAGGAGTGTTATGAATTAGTATTTTTGTGTCCTTTGGGTAGATTCCTAGGAGTGGAATTGCTATATCATATGATAGATATATTTTCAGTGTTCTGAGGGACCTCCACACAGCTTTCCATAGTGGTTAAGTTTACATTCCCACCAGCAATGTGAAAAGGGTTCCCCTATCTCCATATTCTTTCCAGCATTTGTTTCCATTTTTTTAATGTGGGCCATTTTCCCTGGAGTGAGGTGGTATCTCATTGCAGTTTTAATTTGCATTTCCCTGATAATTAGTGATGCTGAACATTTTTTCATAAGCCCATTGGCCATTTGCATTTCCTCTTTGGAGAAGTGTCTTTTTAGTTCTTCTACCCATTGTTTGGTTGGGTTGTTGGCTTTGTTTTTGTTGAGTTGTATAAGTTCTCTGTAGATCTTTGGTATTAGTTCCTTATCTGTCATATGGTATGCAAATATTTTCTCCCACTCAGTAGGATGTCTATTTGTTTTGATTATTGTCTCTTTTGTAAATAGCAGTGATTTAAACCAGAGATTAGCAAATCTGGCTTGGGCAAATTTGACCTGCTACCTATTATAAAAGTTTTATTGTAATACAGTCATACACATTCTTTTACATATTACCTATATCTGCCTTGCCTTCAAAAAACAATGGCAGATGGGCCTTCCCAGGTGGCACAGGCAGTTGAGCGCCACACTGTGAAGCTGTCTACAGTCTCTGCAGCGCCGGTTCGATCCCTGCCGGCCGGCGAGGGTCCCACATGGCACGGCAGACCTCTCCTGTCGTGCCCGTTGCTCCCCTCAAAGTGTATTTCATCAGTCTGCCTGTTCTGCTCCCCGCTCTATCTCTGGTGGATCCTCTCACCCTCCCGCGCATCTGGCCTGTACCCTAGTTCTTGTATAAATGAATCAATAAATCTTTTTAAAAAAATGGCAGAAATGAGTAAGTATAACAGAGACAGTATGACCCACAAAGCCTAAAACACATACCATCTGGCCCTTACCAAAAATGTTTGCCAACCCTTGCCTAAACCAATGTGTTATTCTGCTTCACACATTTCCCCTTTCCCAAACTTTAGCAGACTTTTGGTATATTCTGCTAATTTGAATGGGTAAAATACAAACAAATGACAATTAGCTATCATTTCACATGCTATCTGCACTCAGTTAGCAATGACCTGGATGACTTTGTTGAAGACAATGTGAAACTGTGAGAAAGGGGTATGATCAATTAGAGATGTGTATCATGGGCACTGAAATGGTGTCTATTTGCTAAGTCTGACTATAAAACACACAAAATATAAGGATCTTCTCCAAAAACTGCCAGATAACTACAACAAAATATGGATGTGATGCACACATTTTTAACTATGCCATTAACAATGTATCAGATTTTATTCCAACTGCTGTGGAAGTTATTATAATAACATGCAAATATTTCACCTTCATAAAAAACTGAAGAAAATAAAATCATTTTGTGGTTTTATCAGAGTGTAATACAGACCAATTTTGTCACATCTGTATATAAAATTTCTGAGATTGATGTCTGTTCTTGAAAGAATACTAACAATGCTTCAAATGCTATGAATCCATATTTTATCTGTTGAAAACATCCCCATTATAATGACATCTTTCAAAAATCATAACTCTCAACTTTTGGGATAATCTTTACATATTAACACCATTTTCCCATGATGTTACTTCCAAAGTAATGACCCAGAACATACCAACAACAAAAATGATACTTGCAGATTTGCATATTTACCTTATTATTTAAAAGGAAAAAATATATATCTGCTGTTCTAAGCAAAAGAAAAACTGCATAAGAAAATATATGAATATTTTCTGTTTGAGGCAAAAGAAAAATTGCATATGAAAATTTCCACTGTGGGCAAGAAACAGTTAAACACCAAACCCCAGTGAAGCAGGAAATAAGGAACAGGGCTGCCTCAAAGCCCAAGGATGACAGTATAGACCTAAGTAGAGAGTAAAGGTCCTGAAAGAGTGAGGCAAGAGTCAGTGAGGCAACCCAGACATGGAATTGTTCTCATCATTGTACTGTTCCTCACGTTACCAAAGCCTGGCACATGGGAAGATCTCAGTAAGTATTTGTGGAAGGCAGAATAGAAAGCATGCAAGAAGAAAGGGCGGGAAGGCAGAAGTTTCCACAACAAAGCTGGGGCTGTGTTCTAATTACCGGCTGGGGAAGGTGACATGATATTTCTCCACTGGAAAGGAAGAGGGCTGCGGACTCAGCCTGCTGTTGCTAAGGGAGTGGTGTGCTAAGGTCCTTGCACAGGAGCAGCTCAGCAAAGGATACAACGCTCCTGACATATCAGAAGCAAGTTGTCTCCCCCAGTTCTTTGGGCACTGACTCTAAAGGCAACTATATGCCCAGGAAAAATAAAGATCCTCTGAGACTTTTAACCTTGATGTGTAAGGTGGAGTTTCATTTATTATACAGTTTCTCTGGTCTACTTAACCTGTATTAACAGTACTTAGCGAGAGGAAGGGCAGAATATCTGTGGTGCAGTTGATAATATCTGTCCAGGCCTGCTGGGTGAAATGTATCAGCAAAGCAAGATAATTCCAAATTTATCTAGCAGTCAAGGTTTTAGGAGCTAGGGAGTCCATGTTTATGCCTTAAAACTATAAACCCCCTGAAAATGCATACCAAAATATATGTATGAGTTTTTTTCTTTTTTTTTAATAATAAATTTTATTTTTATATTCCCCATACAATTGCAACCCCCCCATTCTTAAAAGAAATTTCAATACTTTCATCATAGTGCCAGAAAGGGCCACAATCTACCATATGTCCCCCAGGAATATGAAGAACCATAAATGTAGTGATTTATCAGCTCTAGATCATTTGTGGGCCACCACATTCTGTAACTAAATAGACTATAACACTTATTATAAAGGTATTGTTACTTCAAATTAGATGTATGTGTGGATCAGCAAGGGTGGTGTGTGGAGAGAAGGCTGGAGGGAGGAAGGGGAAAGATGGGGAGAGACACAGAGAGGGATAAATTTGTTCATACCAAGGTCATGGTCAAAATGTTTGAAAGGCACTGATCGGAGCCCTGCAAATGATTACATACAACTTCACACCATAGCAAATCATCATCCATCGAAAACAATTAGGTGATATGTGGTTCCAGTTCTGAACCATTCTGAACCATCCAGTGCTGATACATTTCACCCAGCAGGCCCGGACAGATAATCAACTGCTCTGCAGATATTCTACCCTTCCTCTTGCTAAGTACTGTTAATACAGGGTAAGCAGACCAGAGAAACCATGTAATAAATGAAACTCTATCTTACACATCAAGGTTAAAACAATTAGGTGATATGTGGTTCTACTGTTTTGTGTAACACATGATCCATCCAAAATGAAACTGCTACTATTTAAAGAACTGCAGTCTGCAATAGTCAGAAATAAAAGTCTATCTCTGCAAAGTCCTATTGATATTAAGGAGACCAGGAACTAGGAAGAGGTTGTTTTAAAAGGCCCCTGCACACTGTTGGGTGTCTCTGAGAACATGTAAAGTGCCGAATACATAAAAGCTAAAAGCTAAGATGAATGTTTCTAAATATACTAATGATATAACTAGTGGCATAAAAGTTTAAGAGTTGTCCAGAATACGTTCTCCCTTTGATGTTCAGCCATAACAACATCAGATCTATCCAGGATTTTACTAATGATTGATAAGGAACATGAGGATACAGAAAATGTAACCTTATATTGCTATCAAGTCCAGTCCTCCAGGGGCTTCATGGTAATCCCTGGACACTGTTGGATCTCAAAAATTATTCTCTCTGCAGAATTAATGGATATCTCTTGTACTGGTCTGATTGGGCCATGAATAATCATTTGGGAGACAGTATGTCAGTGAATAAGGTGAAAGACTAAGCCAGCTAACTAACATGGAAATGAAAAACTGAAATGGAGACTTACCACAACCAAACTCTAGCAAAACCAGGTTACATCTTGCAAATAGGCAGGAATCTTTTCACCATTAGCCTAAAGCAATGAAGAACTTATAAAATATCAATATCAACAAGGATAAACTACCCTGCGTTGGGAGTGCAATAGAGAGCAAAAGATTTGGAAGATCTAACTGCAATTTCTTCCTCATGTTAAAAAATGCCCCCTAGAAACTCATGAAATAATTATTTGGCATTAACATACTCTTATGATTTATTTGGCATTTTACTAACATGAATATGTGCAAAGAAATTCGGTGAGGTTACGCTATCCCCTTAATAGCTAACTCATAACTAAAGTAATACACAGAGGCTAATATAAATTTAAAGCTTCTATAGATTAATAAGGAACATTTGACATATCATTCTTCAGTGAGCCACAAACAACAGAAAAGATTATATGATCAATTTACGTTCTAAACATTTTACAATGGAAAATAGACAAAGCAATTAAGGGCCCCAAAAGAGCTTGATTTCATTATTATACCTTTAAGATATAAATTGGATTAAATTATAACTATTATTTGACAAATATGTACATTTTTCAATGAGCACATTATTCTAAAACTGACCTAATTTACTAATGAAAGAACAAGAAGCTTTTCATCTCTCATTTTCCATAGAGGATTTTTTTAAATAGTTTTTGGCTTCTTGACTCCGTAATATAATACAGTTTTACATTTCCTGCTTTATCTGCTGAAGTAAGATAACTCTAGCTATTGTCCAGGTAGATTTTCATTCCATCCAGACCATACAGTTTCATACAAAGTAAATTTCCTAACCTCAGAGAACTTAACAACTATTCCTAATGTGACATTATTTAGACAATGCCAAGAAAGAATCCTATGAAAGAAATTCTGCTTATGTACATTATGAACAACAACTTGCTAAATAACTTTTTTAAAGCAACTCCAGTGCATTAAGTATGATCCATGCATATCTTCATTTGATTGTATATTTTTAAATAATATATAACTATATAGTCTCAAAGCAATTGCTATTTTAGTTTTCATTTGTTTCAAATGTTTCACAACTTAAGTTTGTGATATTGTAAACCTCTCCAGGAGACTTAAATAGTATTAAAATGCTGCTTTCAATTTAAAGGGCAAAATATCTGGAAAATTAAGGTCACAAAGTTAGAGAATCTAATGGAGTATGGATTTCTGCTTGAAGTACTTCAACCAGAAACCTCAGCAATCTTAAATCTGTTTCTCCTGGATATAATAAGTTTTAAAGCTTTGAATGAATTTTCAGTATGTTTCACATCACTTATAACTTCAGAAAAGGATGCAGCACAGAAACAAAGAGAATATTTGAAATTTTTATACAGTACCAATACATTACAAAACCTTTAAAACAAAAGAGAAATAGGGTTATTCTTGAAAGAGGAAAAATAACAAGCATTAGAAGCTTTCTTTGTAAGAATTTGTTCTTAAGTACAAAGTAACTTTTCAGAAGATCAAGAAATAGTAGATTCTTTGATCCAAGAGACCATAAATGCTATAGAGTTGCGACAAATCAACTATTAATTTGTAAATGTAAGGTGTTTATCTCTTGTTAATATAGCTAATTTCATATTGTATAATAAAACCTAAGTCATTTTTTTTTTCAGATAGCATACCTGGGAAATACTGAAAGACTAAAACACAACATGTACAACATTTGAAACAGAGAAACAATGCAAAATACATCTCAAACATTTGCTTTTAAAATGTTCATCTAAAATACTGTTTCTCAAAAAAAAATCAAATACTTGGGAATAAACCTAACAAAAGAGGTAAAGGACCTATACAAAGAAAACTATAAAACACTGTTAAAAGAAATAGAAGACACAAAGAAATGGAAAGACATCCCCTGCTCATGGGTTGAAAGAATTAACATTATTAAAATGGCCATCCTACCAAAAGCAATTTACAGATTCAATGCTATTCCAATAAAAATTTGAATGACATTCTTCAAAGAAATAGAACAATTATTGATGAAATTCATATGGAATCACCAAAAATCCCAAATAGCCAAAGCTCTCCTGAAAAAAAAAATAAAAAAAGAAGGGAATGGAGGCATCACATTCCCAGATTTCAAACTATACTAAAAAGCCATAATAATCAAAACTGCATGGTATTGGAATAAGAACAGACATACAGACCAATGGAATCGAATAGAAAATCCAGAAATAAACCCACAGATTTATGGTCAACTAATCTTTGACAAAGGAGCAAAGAGAGTTTGTTCAATAAATGGTGCTGGGAAAACTGGGTTGCTAGATGCAAAAGAATGAAGCTTGACTACTACCTCACACCATGCACAAAAACCAACTCAAAATGGATTAAAGAACTAGACATAAGACCTGAAACCATAAAATATATAGAAGGAAATACAGGTGAAACATTACATGACATGCACCTCAAAGACATCTTTACAGACACATCACCCAAAACAGTGATAGTGAAGGCAAAGATAAACAGCTGGGACTACATCAAATTAAAGAGCTTCTGCACAGCAAAAGAGACAATAACCAAAACAATAACCAAAACTGGGAGAACATTTTTGCACACAACACTAATGATAAAGGACTGATCGCAACAATCTACAAAGAGCTGATGAGACTCAAAAAAAAAGAAAAAAGAAAGAAAATAATCCAGTCAAAAAATGGGCAGAAGAGGCAACATGGCGGCGAGGAGACGCTGCGAGTAAGATCTCCCATTAAAAAAAGTTAATAGGGAGGAAAAGCGGCAGGTCCCAGTGAGAACTGGGACAC